>NW_020312545.1:0-2313 GCF_002999335.1 Cyclospora cayetanensis | reverse complement strand
CGCTGTTGGGACCAAACGAGCCAGCCGGCTGCCCCATTTGCACTAACAAATAGGCGTGATGCCGGCACGCGAATCAGGAACTGCTCAACTGCTAGTTTAGTTTCTCAAGCGGATCGGTCGTGAAGGCACTGCAAATATGATCTACTGCAGTACAACGTGGTAAAGCCTGCAGCGTGTTCCCGGCACACAAAAGTGTGTGTGACACAGTAGCGTGCGAATGACAATTTCCAACACACATCGAACTGCTAGGGTTTAGCGAGTGTGCACCCCACCAAGGCACCGTAGGGACGCACTCACTGTCTCCCATCATGCTGTTAAATTGTGGAGTTCGTATGTACCAGAAAATAAAGGAAGGCCTCCTGGATGCGTCCCGATATCTGGTAGTGTCAGGTCCATCCAAACGTAGGTGGTGAAAGCATATGCTGCTGCCCCTGTGACAATCCATCGCTGGCTCTCATTATCACACACAACAGGTACATGTTTTGGGCAATCAGGACCAGATTGTTCACATCAGTGATAATTTCTGCTTGCTACGTGAGAGATGAAAAATTAGAGGGCACGGCAGGTGTTGTCTAAACACTAGCTTGTCTAGTTGGTAGACGATTATGATGCGCACAAGAATGTAGAGCCACGTTTCATGCTTGCTTTGAGATGTGCAAAGCACTCCTGATATCCAGACTTGCTGTTTTACGCAACTATGTGCAAAGCGAGTTCTGCAACCAAGCACCACTTCTATTACCTCGCACTTCAAGAGCGCAGGCTCTGTAAAAGCAAATGAAATCAGCCAGTGCACGTTTCATGCATTATGCTACAGGCAAATAGATGTTTCCATCATTTACAGATTATGTGAGGCCTGCGCGACAAAGCAAATGGTGACAGATGTGACCCCTATACATGCCCATCAGCACACGGCATCTGCTTTAACAAAGGCGACAGAGCTTTCACCGAGCGTACGCGTAGCTAGTCCCGAACATGCATACTTTTCGATACAACAACTCTAAGCGCCTAATGAACCGTAGGATCTGATGCTCTCGGATATTGCTGCTACGATTCACTTTCCCTAGAAGCTGATTGCATGCTGATCGGAACAGGGCATGGTCACATCCCCATTCGGAGTCTCTATTTGCCAGTTTGAAGGGCATTGTCAGTTTGGTTAAGAAATATGTTTCACCACCTGGTCACTTAAAGCCACGCATTGCCCAGCTATTTGAGACAAAAGTGCCGCGCAAAAATACTATATCTCTAGCATGTGATTCAAGCTGTGACAGTGCTGGACGTTCACCAGGAACAATAGACGCGCCTCACACGTGCTGGGGCATTTTGCCAGGTGCAGGCAATTCTATTCATTTGTTCCTGAGTGTCAAGGCTTCGGGGTTCAATGGGACCTGAAAGAGTGCAAGGTAGCTACACTCGTTATATGGTGACAATGACGGACATGTACGCTTATTAGTGGAAAAACCAATCAGCTGCACTGAGCAATCTCCTTATAGGTTAGAGCTAACCAACGAGCGTATGGCCCTCCTCCGGCTCAACTCAGAGAACAGCGTTGCGGTTCCACCGTGTGGCAAGCAAACAAACAAGCCGCATTGCATATTCCGAGGTGTTCTTCTCCCGCGTAACATAGCAAACAGTGTGCCTTAGATAGCCTGAGCATACAAAATATACCAATTTAGATAACGGCTACTCGTAGTCTGCAGACTTGGAAGACACAAGTTCGCATGTGCTGATCCGGCTAACCAAAAAGTGAATGCTACAGGCCGTGATTGAGTGTCGTTTTGCAGACGTCTATGGAAAGAAGTCTTGACCCTCCATTACACGTGCTGTGTGCCCTTTTACGAGGCTAAAAGTGTTGGGACTGAGAAGAACAGGTGGTGTTGCATGAGCAGTCTAGCAAGGACTGGAAGCTTTATTAGTCTACTACCAAACGAGCAAGATGATAACAAATGCTTCATGGAAAAAGAGTGTTTTATGTACTCATAGACGTTGTAGATGGTCGACAGGCCTTTGCAGATGGTCCACACACAAGCCAAAACTACGTCATCCTGTTGAAATTGAGATGACTCTCCTTAAATCATGAATAGACCAAGGACTCTTTTGAGCCGTAGCACATATGCAGCGGAAGCGCATCGCCTCTAAAAGTACTAAGTAGACGTACACTGGTGCGCGAGCTGGTTGTGGTCCAACAGATGAAACCAAGCTCTTCAGAAAGCCAAGCAAATAATACAGATATGCTCCTTATAATCTTTTGCTAATCTCTAGCATTGGGCGTGAACAGCAGAATCGTTTTTGCATCCAATAACTGTGTTCCCGGCG
>NW_020312544.1:0-2313 GCF_002999335.1 Cyclospora cayetanensis | reverse complement strand
CGCCGGGAACACAGTTATTGGATGCAAAAACGATTCTGCTGTTCACGCCCAATGCTAGAGATTAGCAAAAGATTATAAGGAGCATATCTGTATTATTTGCTTGGCTTTCTGAAGAGCTTGGTTTCATTTGTTGGACCACAACCAGCTCGCGCACCAGTGTACGTCTACTTAGTACTTTTAGAGGCGATGCGCTTCCGCTGCATATGTGCTACGGCTCAAAAGAGTCCTTGGTCTATTCATGCTTTAAGGAGAGTCATCTCAATTTCAACAGGATGACGTAGTTTTGGCTTGTGTGTGGACCATCTGCAAAGGCCTGTCGACCATCTACAACGTCTATGAGTACACAACACACTCTTTTTCCATGAAGCATTTGTTATCATCTTGCTCGTTTGGTAGTAGACTAATGAAGCTGCCAGTCCTTGCTACACTGCTCATGCAGCACCACCTGTTCTTCTCAGTCCCAACACTTTTAGCCTCGTAGAAGGGCACACAGCCCATGGAATAGAGGGTCAAGACTTCCTCCCATAGACGTCTGCAAAACGACACTCAATCACGGCCTGTAGCATTCACTTTTTGGTTAGCCGGATCAGCACATGCGAACTTGTGTCTTCCAAGTCTACAGACTACGAGTAGCTGTTATCTAAATTGGTATATTTTGTATGCTCAGGCTATCTAAGGCACACTGTTTGCTATGTTACGCGGGAGAAGAATACCTCGGAATATGCAATGCGGCTTGTTTGTTTGCTTGCCACACGGTGGAACCGCAACGCTGTTCTCTGAGTTGAGCCGGAGGAGGGCCATACGCTCGTTGGTTAGCTCTAACCTATAAGGAGATTACTCAGCGCAGCTGATTGGTTTTTCCATTAATAAGCGTACATGTCCGTCATTGTCACCATATTACGAGTGTAGCTACCTTGCACTCTTTCAGGTCCCATTGAACCCCGAAGCCTTGACACTCAGGAACGAATGAATAGAATTGCCTGCACCTGGCAAAATGCCCCAGCACGTGTGAGGCGCGTCTATTGTTCCTGGTGAACGTCCAGCACTGTCACAACTTTAATCACATGCTAGGGCTATAGTATTTTTGCGCGGCACTTTTGTCTCAAATAGCTGGGCAATGCGTGGCTTTAAGTGACCAGGTGGTGAAACATATTTCTTAACCAAACTAACAGTGCCCTTCAAACTGGCAAATAGAGACTCCGAATGGGGATGTGACCATGCCCTGTTCCGATCAGCATGCAATCAGCTTCTAGGGAAAGTGCATCGTAGCAGCAATATCCGAAAGCATCAGATCCTACGGTTCATTAGGCGCCTAGAGTTGTTGTATCGAAAAGTATGCATGTTCGGGACTAGCTACGCGTACGCTCGGTGAAAGCTCTGTCGCCTTTGTAAAAGCAGATGCCGTGTGCTGATGGGCATGTATAGGGGTCACATCTGTCACCGTTTGTTTTGTCGCGCAGGCCTCACACAATCTGTAAATGATGGAAACATCTATTTGCGTGTAGCATAATACATGAAACGTGCACTGGCTGATTTCATTTGCTTTTACAGAGCCTGCGCTCTTGAAGTGCGAGGTAATAGAAGTGGTGCTTGGTTGCAGAACTCGCTTTGCACATAGTTGCGTAAAACAGCAAGTCTGGATATCAGGAGTGCTTTGCACATCTCAAAGCAAGCATGAAACGTGGCTCTACATTCTTGTGCGCATCATAATCGTCTACCAAGTAGACAAGCTAGTGTTTAGACAACACCTGCCGTGCCCTCTAATTTTTCATCTCTCACGTAGCAAGCAGAAATTATCACTGATGTGTACAATCTGGTCCTGATTGCCCAAAAGATGTACCTGTTGTGTGTGATTATAAGAGCCAGCGATGGATTGTCACAGGGGCAGCAGCATATGCTTTCACCACCTACGTTTGGATGGACCTGGCACTACCAGATATCAGGACGCATCCAGGAGGCCTTCCTTTATTTTCTGGTACATACGAACTCCACAATTTAACAGCATGATGGGAAACAGTGAGTGCGTTCCTATGGTGCTTTGGTGGGGTGCACACTCGCTAAACCCTAGCAGTTCGATGTGTGTTGGAAATTGTCATTCGCACGCTACTGAGTCACACACACTTTTGCGTGCCGGGAACACGCTGCAGGCTTTACCACGTTGTACTGCAGTAGATCATATTTGCAGCGCCTTCACGACCGATCCGCTTGAGAAACTAAACTAGCAGTTGAGCAGTTCCTGATTCGCGTGCCGGCATCACGCCTATTTGTTAGTGCAAATGGGGCAGCCGGCTGGCTCGTTTGGTCCCAACAGCG
>NW_020312543.1:0-2344 GCF_002999335.1 Cyclospora cayetanensis | reverse complement strand
GCACCTTTTAGCGCAATGTCTGCATTGCAAACACACTGGGGGATCCAGCGAGCGCGATTGCGAAGTCCCAAAAGGAGCATGGGAAACAATAAGCTGAAAATGCGCGCGCCTAGCTCGCGTAAAAAAAACACTTTTACATTAAGAACGATAGTGTTTCAAGCAGTTTTCATGGCTGAATGTAGCTCTTTCAGGTAGAGCATTCGTGTGAGAGGGAAAACGGCCAAGGGACGTGAGAAAGGCCGTCCGTGGCAATTAGCCTGGCTTCAACAAAAACAGCTCCAAATTCTCCCGCAGCCATCGCAGCTTGCTATCAATCATTCATCAGCCACTCATGTTGGCCCTGCCACCCTATTTCACTACAAACTCTACTGCAGTGTGTCCTCCACTTTCAACAGTTCTAGAATTCAACACGCCTACGATATCGTGTAGATCCACCGCCTCCACAGTAGTAACTACCGTGCGCAGCAAAGTCCACGAATAGCTCGGGTAGGTCTGAAGCTTCTTTAGAAAGAAATTGCTAGTTCTGCGATACCTTTAACTTTGGGGGAAAGTATAGAGTAAGAAATACGTGAATTGAGTTGTGGGAGGATGGCAACTCCTTCCAGGCTTGTGGGTGCAAACGTCTTTATCTGCTCACCATATGGTGTCCATCACAAGTCTGCTAATCCACCAGAACCAAAGCTCCAGGGACGAGACACCCAGTTAACTGCCGCTTAGCATAAGTTTGTGTTTGTGCTTCGTGAGCGTCGCACAGTTCCTCGCATGCAATAGCCGGCTCTTTTCTGAAGCTTCTCTATGCGGAAAGTGGCTGCTGACCCCGGAGCACCTCACCCATGCCCGAATTGGATGGAGGCTCCTTAATGTAAACAAGGAATGGGGAAAACGAAGGTTGAATGAGTGTAGTGTTGCTTTGTAACACCCTTGAGAGAAAGGAAAAATTGCCCGCCAAGCGATTTGCTTTGGATGAGAAAAGGAGGGCAAACACTGCGGTTGGTGTGCCGTTTCTGCTCATCTGCCTGGGGGGGTGTCCGCAGTGGTGATACTACAATCAATGTGTAGACGGGTCATAAAAGCTACCAGAACACGGAAGAAAGCTTCGGATCCTTTTCATCAATAATAATGCTTCGGAGTCGATGAAGTTTCTAGACCTAATCTAAGAACACACTTAGGTCGTGACAGTGGTGGAGCAAGCAACGAAATCGGAGTCTTTGCTGACTTTCGGCTACCCCCATATGCTATTTTGACTGTTGAGCGCCGCGATTCCACCAACAATAAAGTCTCTAGTGAATTTCGTTCAGGTCCTTCTAGGGGCGGGAAGCGTTTGCAAAAGGTCGGATGTAGATAGATTGCATGGCTGCAGCTGCTGACCTTCTGCCATCCCTTGCTTGTTCATCGTGGCGTCTCTCTGCAGGGATGTTTTGCCCACTGCACATGATGATGCTTCGTCTAGTCATGATGGGATCTACACTACTGCAAAGACGCTTGCACGGTCCTTCTGAAGGCCTGGAATGGGCTTCGCCGCAGAAAAGTATGGACTTTTGTTAACCATGGCAAGAATTTTCTCGACTTCTTAGTGCTTCACCCTTCATCGATTTACAATCTTGGCAATAGCAGCAGATGTGTAGATGTGAAAACCGGAAGATTCGTGTACGCTTGATAAAGACTTTCACAACCAAGAGCTGATGCTCTTCACAGGGAATCGACAGGGCGTCACACAAGCTGGACAGCGATAATGTTCATGACGTCCTTCATACATTTAACTCTGATACTGCAGAAGCTCAGGCTAGTAAGCGACTCTAGAATTATTGGAGAGATCTTGAAGCCTTCTAAAGGTACCTTAGGTCCAGTGGTTCGTCCGGAGAGTAATGATACCCATATAAAAGGGTTGTGGCACTTTTCGTGCCCCATTGCACCGCATTAAGTTTTTTCTTCCACATTAAAAGCCTCTGCTCAACCTGGTAAAAAACGTTTGATGCTTTGCGTTGCTCAAATTTCAAATTAAATATCGGTCGTACAATTCAAGTCAACTGCGCTTCACACCGTCGTTGCTAGTGCGAAAGATACAAGGCTACTTCGTGATTGCTCAATTTGCTGCCAGATCTAGTTCACTTCCTGCAACCGAAACATGAATTACGTATACCACAACGGCTTTTATGAAGCACGAGCACTTACATGCTGTCACGTAGCACTGCTTGCCTCGAACAAAGCTACAACGCACTTCCTAGGTGCTGTAGGCGCGCCTGAACATTGCGGCTAAACACTATAATATCTCCTAGGTTAACAACTATCTGCCCCTCACAAGGGTTATTAAATCGCCGCACTGCGTGCCGCTGCGTTTCAGCTT
>NW_020312542.1:0-2371 GCF_002999335.1 Cyclospora cayetanensis | reverse complement strand
GGGGGGGGGGGGGGGGGGGGGGGGGGGGGGGGGGGGGGGGGGGGGGGGGGGGGGGGGGGGGGGGGGGGGGGGGGGGGGGGGGGGGGGGGGGGGGGGGGGGGGGGGGGGGGGGGGGGGAGGGGGGGGGGGAGGGGGGGGGGGGGGGGGGGGGGGGGGGGGGGGGGGGGGGGGGGGGGGGGGGGGGGGGGGGGGGGGGGGGGGGGAGGGTGGGGAGGGGGGGGGGGGGGGGGGGGGGGGGGGGGGGAGGGGGGGGTGGGGGGGGGGGAGGGGGGGGGGGGGGGGGGGGGGGGGGGGGCAGGGAAGTGTACCTGGCTACTGGGCAGGCTCGTCGGTCCCGTACGACTCTCGAGCACTACTTGCTTGGTGCTGCTAGAGAGGGATGAGTGTGTGTTTGCCGTGTTGACGCGACTCCTGCTGTGGAGCGCGCGCTCTGTAGAAGTGCAAAAACTTCAAGCCACAGTTCACCCTTGCGCAGTCTTGCTGCCCCTGATCCCAGGACGTCCATGCCTGTGCACTACTCCGGGAGAGAACTACGGGTTCTCCCCCCACCTACTCAGAAACCCTTTCTAAAATTAAAGCTGGCTTTGAGCAAAACCGCGTCATGCAAGCGGCGGCGTTGAGGGAGCTGTAAAAGCTCTTCGCTGGTGGAAGGACGCTTATGGAGCCACTAGGAAGCCCCACAGGAGAAGAACTGTAAAAGGGGGCCCCTTTCGGGGTGTCTGGGGGACCTTTTTTTGAATGTCTACAAGGTGGAGCTTCCGGAAGCCCTTGTAGCTACTTAAAACGCGAATAGAAAGCTTCCGTGAAGGAGGCGCTTTTGGCAGCTGCAGCACCCTCAAAGTGAACCCCTTTGGTCGCTAAAGTAAACGTGGGGGCGTCGGGTCGGCTGGCTGGCTGGCTGTGCGTGCCTGTGAGTACTCCTCACCGATCAGATCGTCTACAGCCCTTCGAGGGGCCCCCACATGGACTCTGTAGAATCGAGGTCTTGAAACGCGGTAGATCTCGACCCCCTATTTACCGTTGCGTTGCTCGCGACTGTGTGCAGCCGTGTCTCTCGCTCGCGCTCCGCTTCAAAAAAAATTGTCAGCGGCGAAGCCTCAAAAAAATGGAGGGATTAGCTCTCCAGGGTAGGTGAAGAAGCAGTGTCTGTTGTATCTGTCCACGACTGCGTGCACCTCGCGGCTGAGGTGCATGCGCTCCGTCTTGGCGGCCCCTGGAAAGCCGAGAGACGCACGTAGCTTCTCTTCTGCAGCAGCAGCAGCAGCATCAAGGCAGCCCACAAAGAAGGTGGAATGTCAGGGGGTAGCCAAGGGAGGGGGGGTTAGGGGCGGAAAGGCGCAGAAGCTCCTGCCGAAAGCTAGACTCCCTCAGTGCGGCTAGCTGTAAGTATACCACGCGCCTTCAAGTGCCGTGCCTATGCCCATGCCTCGCTAGCTAGCATGCGCGGCAGCCAGCTGCTTTCTAGTGCACAGCGTCATAAAAATTGTTTGGCGATAGAGACGCTCCCAAAGATAGGCGTGAGCGACAGACAAGGAGGAGAGGCCCCTTCCAAAACGATTGCGTACCTTTGAGTCTGAAGGCGATATCTGCCAAGTCTCTGAAGATCGCCTTATCTTCCATCTTCTTTAAAGCAACCAGGCGCACAACCTGGGCTACAGAGAGGTATATCAAGGACAAGAGCAAGTCGCCACAAAAGACAACACTTGCGGCTGAGCATACGCCGTACCAAGGAGTGTCCAACAACTTTGCCAAGCCCTGCAAGTGAAGGCGCGCCGTCACAGCAGCAGCAGCAGAAAAACAGCAGTGGGAGGCAGCGACACCTCCGACAGCGCACGACACTGTCTTTATCGCAGAGACACAGACAATGGGGGCCAAAAGCACGGAGGAAGAGGGCCTCCTCTTTACAGGTATGGCTGCGATGCACTGCACTGCAAACGCGCCGATGAACAGCCGTTTGCTTTTCCCTTTTAGCCCCTGTAGAGTGCGCGAATGAGCTTGCCTCTGCGTAGAGGCAAGCTCATTCGCGCACTCTACAGGGGCTAAAAGGGAAAAGCAAACGGCTGTGAGCTCCTGCAGCCGGTGCCAGGAGCAGCGGCAGAGGCCACAGGGAAGTCACTGAGACATCCGTGAGGAAGGGCTTCGATGGAGGGGTATGTATATGGCATTGTACATTTAGACCCCACACATACGTGCATGCACAAACGCAGCTAGAGAGAGAGGGAGAGAGGGAGACAGAGAGAGAGGGAGAGAGAGAGAGAGAGAGAGAGAGAGAGAGAGAGAGAGAGAGAGAGAGAGAGAGAGAGAGAGAGAGAGAGAGAGAGAGAGAGAGAGAGAGAGAGAGAGAGAGAGAGAGAGAGAGAGAGAGAGAGAG
>NW_020312541.1:0-2381 GCF_002999335.1 Cyclospora cayetanensis | reverse complement strand
CGAACAAGCCACGAGAGGCAAGCATGGAATTATGATAAATACATTGGGCTGTCGTTATGTTTCGAACCTCGAGATTTGGCTCTGGCGGCTCGTTAGGCTTTACGAGGCGGGGTGAAAACACAACGACGTGTGTTTGCAGGCGGCTAGGAGCAATTGCCATTCTCTCACGGACCAATGCGCTTTCATTGTCTTCCGATTTTCCCAAGCATTAGAGGTGCCACAGAGCTTTCAACACTGGCTTGCTTGCTCGCGGATTTTAATGCGCAGGGTAGTGACTTAAGTGAAGGGGCTGACTCCACAGGGAGCGCCGAGGACATATGCTGGAAGGGATATTTAAATGAAAATGTGTAGGTGGGCAGCTTCAGCGGTTAGCAGAAGCGTAGTTGCCGACGTCGTTGTCTGTATGAGAATTCACTGCTTCGCTTGTTTCCAACATACTTACTAAGGACGTTATTTCTAGGGTTGTTTTGTAATTCTTCTTTCTCAGGGCATGGTTTGCATTTAGGCTGCATTAATCTGCCAGTAGTGCGTAAATTCCTGCCCGTTCTTATTTGTATGGTGTTCTCTGCACTCCAATTTGTATCCAGCAATCCTACATATGTTATTCTAGATTCTTGTGTATGTCTCTTTTGGGGGTTGGAAATTGACCATGCTGTCTGCACCGGCTGTGTGTGCAAGCAGACATTGCTATATAAGGAGCCAATGCATTTCTGACTAACGTGCCTCGAATCTCCTTACATATTCTGTCTGTCGACAGTTTTCTTGTAGTAGGAAGCACACACATATCATGGCCTGGACGACCGCGAGCCATCGCGCCGCAAAGATCATGTTGGCTTGGCCACTCCTTCGTTGCTCGCTGTGCGCATTTGTTTGTGCACAGTTTCCCTGTTTGTAGCTGCCAGGGGAGGGGCTATAGGGTGGGAACTCTTCCGCTGTTCTGCGTGCAGTGTCTCCACAAAAAGGCACGGACCACGTGGAAATGCGAAAAGGGGTGGGAAAGAGGTAGCGGGAGAGCTTACTTTTAAACACATTCTTCTAGGTTTGTCCCAGCTAATAAAGAGCAGCTCTTAATAAAATTGCTGGCACGCCTCTCCGTATACCCTATTTTTCGCAGAGGACAATCAGCTCGATACAATAGGACTCAAGCTGGCTACCCCACTCCACTCGTATCAGAACGCGAAAGTCCGTAGCCAAGGAAAAAGGCAGGCCTTCGAAACGACTCAAATTGACGAATTGTTTGGTAACGTTTGTATTACCTCCGGATTTGACTGTCTCCCCAAGGATATGTCAGGCGCAGCCTTGCATCTGCAACTCCCTATGGAGCCACCCCGTTCAAGCAAGTCACTACCCTGCGCATTCAAAGGCGCGAGCAAGCAAGCCAGTGTTGAAAGCTCTGTGGCACCTCTAATGCTTGGGAGTATCGGAAGACAATGAAAGCGCATTGGTCCGTGAGAGAATGGCAATTGCTCCTAGCCGCCTGCAAACACACGTCGTTGTGTTTTCACCCCGCCTCGTAAAGCCTAACGAGCCGCCAGAGCCAAATCTCGAGGTTCGAAACATAACGACAGCCCAATGTATTTATCATAATTCCATGCTTGCCTCTCGTGGCTTCTTCGAATACATGTGAATGCAATCGTCAGCTCTTCTCTGAATTCCTGGTCTGCGAAGGAACGCTGCTAGGCCTGGAACACTTGGTCTAGGCCGGGATGACATGGACACTGCTTTGTGTAGACCTGGCGTGCAGGAATCATGGACGAATTCACTGTTGTACCATAATCCACTTATCACAAGATAATCAAGCCAAGCAATTAAAGCCTTGTGAACTCACACTCACACCTACCGCAGAAGACTGAGATTCTTTCTCTCTGTCCATCTGCCGCA
The DNA here is from genome assembly GCF_002999335.1 of Cyclospora cayetanensis. Lineage (NCBI taxonomy): Eukaryota > Apicomplexa > Conoidasida > Eucoccidiorida > Eimeriidae > Cyclospora > Cyclospora cayetanensis. The sequence continues at coordinate 500 of NW_020312541.1, read as the reverse complement.
GGATGGCTCGCCGTGATCATATTATGGCTGCAGAGTGGCCGGATCATGCAAGCATCAAAGAACGCACTTGAACATTCGTGTACCTACTGGTAGTGACACTTCTGGAGGGCTCGAGGAGCTTCCACACATGGATAATAAATATTTGAGCCAGTTTCTGAGAGCTGGAACAAGGGATGGATCGCATAGCATATTCGTCGAGTTTGTCGATGACGACGTAGACGCTTTCCTAAGCTTTGATTTCTAGCAGTCCAACAACAAAGTCCATTGTCAGATGAGTCCAACTCCTCTCTGCAGCCGGACAACTTTGCCCTCAGAGCCTATTCAATCTGGTGTGTATCCCACCTGGACCATAAAAAACATGATTTAATGCTTTGCGCAAATGGGCACTACGGAGTGTAGTTGGATTTCACAGGAGACGGAACCCCCGCTTTGCTTTGTATCACGACTCGCCGCGCTCAGCACTCTCCCATTCTAGATTTTGGCACCTAGTGGCGAATGCG
>NW_020312540.1:0-2383 GCF_002999335.1 Cyclospora cayetanensis | reverse complement strand
TGCGTACCCACGAAAAGCATGAATTTCCTGCTTCTGGAGTCCACTGGCTGGGGCTGCAATGTAAGCTGGGACTCAATGTATTATTCACATGGAAAGGAATTATCCTCTCAATGTAACTGACTCGCGATCGGAGAAGCTCAGCATGAATGGCTCTGAAGGCCGGTTTCGCGCCATAGCCCATGAACTCCCTTCTTATAACGTAGAAAGCAATACGAGTGAAGACGCGTTCTAAGGCGTGTAAGTTGTGTAACGCTGCTGATCAGTAGGGAGGTTTGTTGCTAGGCAGAAGCTTGCATGGAACAGACTTTCTGAAGCGTACACCAAGCAGCGCAATGCGAAGGCCATTGGGCCTCAGTCAGTATTGTGCCGAAACCTACAACGTGATGGGTTTCTGATTGACGCTCTGTGCATTGATCTGAGTGTTCTTTGTTGCTTCTTTGGAGCACTTGTTGCTACTCTCCCGGGTTTCACAAACGGCTAACATTTGTGAAGGCGTGGAAGTTAAGGTGAATTATTTTTTTACACCATCGAAGCACCCAGTGAATACCGATATTTCTCTATGCTTGCGGTGGCTATCCTTGAGTATCAGACGAGCGCTGAAGACCAAGCGTCCTGGTGTTCTACCCCATACGCCTCCTTCCCAGATGGCCAGTTGGTAAAATCCATTCTTCCGTTGAACTGGCGCAGTACTCTTACGTTCTGTTTCAGCTCAGAGCCACCCATTACCGTGCGGAGTCATGTGTTGAAGAGCTGCCGTTGCCGATCATGCCGAAGCAACAGCGATTTACCGGGCTAGAGTGCTACTGCTCCTTTTTGAGCAAGAAGCATCCACAGTCAGCGTACACCAAATGTCAAGACGTGCATACCCTACAGTAAAACATAGGGAATTAGAAACAGCAACATCGAATTCTCATCTAGCCAGAGTATCCTATCCATGCTCAAGCGTGCTCGTATATGACAAACAATATTGAACCGAGTCAGAGTTTAGCGTCCACCATATTAGCGACACCAAGACGCTATATCATCCCAAGCTTCTTTAATCCCATATTATGAAAATCAAATACTGTACGACTGGCCATATGCAACAAATCTTCGCGTAGTCCAGTCGTGCTAACATTCCAGCCCTCAGGCGAGCTGCCTGTGGTACATCAAGCGTTACTCTCAGCTAGAATTCTAACACCAGAGGGCACCTGCATATGCCATGGCGTCTTTTCATGTACCAGGCGAAATATCACCTCCAGCTAAAAACTTTTCACAAGTCCGCTATCCACCCACCTCTCGCCTGAGCCCGTTTTCAGCACAGCACATTCGCCCACTATGTGGGGAGTATTCCCTATGCATCCCTGGACACTGTGCTGACAAAGGACATGGCAGATTCCGGCTCGAGGTGATATCTGTTCATTCTCCCCTGCAGGCATACTCACTGGAGAGAGTCTAACTTATTTTCTTGCAGAAAGCAAAAGCCAGGCGATGTTTAAAGCATCTAATCATCAGTCTTTCTCCTGAGATGCTGCAACAGGCTATCTAAAGGTGTTATTAAGACAGTTACAAAACCGGTCGGCCAAACGCGGAGTTTCATTTCACAATATAGTTAATGCACGTGCCTAAAGCGATATCTAGAAAGGGGCTCTTGGCACTGCAATCCACAAACGGTTGCGCCCAATGCCGTACTTCCTGTTAAAAAAGAAGGATCGTACTGTGTTCAAGTCCTGTTGATCATGGACTGCATGTAATAACCGCGGGCACCCATCGTCACAGTTAGGGCAAATTACGCAGAGGAAAGCTACGTTCTCGACTGACCTAACCAGCTCTCGCGAACCGGTTTCCTGATATCTCCTTTGTCAACGCAGTGCCTATGAATTCATCGCACATTCTCCTGAATTGGTGGTGTAACAGGTGCATAGTGCTGGGGTATTCAATCAGAAGTAACTTATAGAATGCACTATTCCATGGCATTATAAGTGGTTCATTTTCGTCATCTCGTGTCATGACGCGGCGTTTACTTCAGGCCACAGCACGTTGTCCTATGCCTTAGGACATCTGTAACCCTTACAAAAGATAATGTCTATCCTGCTTCCATGGACGATTCTGCAGCACCCCGAAATGATTAATAACGCCACCTCTGCAATGGGTAATCAAATAATCGACCACTAGGAAAACCACCATAGAGGCGTAATGCTGAGAGCTGGTCCAGCTAACCCGAGCGACTGAGGGCTATCGACAACACGCTAACGTGCAATCAGTATTGGAGCCATATGCTGAACTAAATAGACTCTCTGACATTTATATACCGGGATCAACTAACATGTAACTTCGTCGTAAGCCTTTCGCTTCCCAAATTTAAGACACCATGTAAGTCCGTGCGTATCATTAACAGAGAGAT
>NW_020312539.1:0-2384 GCF_002999335.1 Cyclospora cayetanensis | reverse complement strand
CTACTGGACGCTGGATGGGGGGTACATTTACAATTCTGGGAGATAGCAGCAAAAGTTTTACTAAGCCTGTCTCTCGCTAGCGCAGCCCCTGAGACTCCAGTTTGCTCACGTGCTGCAGATTACAAAGATTGGCAGGTTTACGGCCGCTCAATGCACTTTTGAATTGGAATTCGGCCTCGTCAATAGGGTCCGTATCCTTTCGCTGAACACGCGCACCATGATGGAATTATAGTTACGCTGCAGATGACCGACTGGAAGGAGTGTACGCGCCAATACGAGCATGATCATGGGTTTCACTCGGAAAGGCACTGCAGAGCTGGGTCCAAATGTAAGAACGACGGAGTCGTCCTTTCTTTTTACACAGTGTGTCATCTCCACCGAGGTCGTAAATCCCCGCTGTGTTATCTTGGATTTTGGCAGCATCAGCGGTTACATGGGTTTTCAAAGCATATGACTCAGCAAATATGATAAAAACCAAGAATCATCAGAGAAAAGAGCGGTCGTGCTGCGCAACGGTAAACCGATGGGGCGTCAGCGGCCACGTTGACTATCCCTATTATATAAATCACTTTGTGGTTGTACTACGCCGAACGCTCAATCAAGTGAACAACTTGAGGATTACAAGATCTTGCAGATTCATTGCTAGGTGAACTAGAGAGTGATGGTCGGTTTAAACAGTAAAATGACGCCCACATAGTCAGTGCGGGCAGTTTAACGCCCCAACACACGACATGGGCTTCCTTTTCATGCTTCTGTTGCCGCTGAACTAGTTTGGTGAAACGTTGGGAATGGCAAACAATAGTTTGATGCAATGTAGAACCAGCAGCATGTTGGCAGGGAACTGCAGCAATCGCATTATCAATTGCATCAGCTCTCAGGAATAAATAATGCTCCTACTCGGGCAGCCCGAACCATGAAGCTGTAGGTCGACCGAGTATGCGTCATCGCTGCGATGTCCTGTTCTTCTTTTCAGGACGCAGACTGCGCTATATGAAGTAAATAAGTTGAGGGAGCAGTAATCAAAGCAAATCCAGGAATGAAATTTCGGCAGTAAGATGCAAGCCCACAGAGCTTCGGAAGAGCCTTGCGCGAGAGCAGAGGAAAAGGCCATGCCTTTAATGCTTGAACCCTGCCCATTCTGGCTTAATTTTCGCAGCCAAAACACATGATAACAGTAACACTGTTTCTCCTCCAAAACAATCATTCGCGTGCCTTCGCAAATCATAGGTTGTCTCATAACAGCTGAGGAACACGCGGTAGGTGCTGGAGTGACTCTTGGACTCTTCAGCTAAATACTAAGACGTCGTCCAGGTAGACGGCCATTCTTTCCTTTTCCTCCTTGATATACAAATTAGAGTGCTAATGAACTGGCGCAGGTCGGCTGCGGCACAAACAAGCCAAAACGGCCTGCAGAAAGACGAGCTTGCGAGTGCAAGAGTAGAAGGCCGTTTTGTGGCTGTCATTGGGGTGAGTAAGGATTTATAAGAAATCGTCTGCCAAGTCAAATGCCGAGTAGACTGCTGATCCCTGTAATCTTTTAAGGTGTTTGCCAATATGAGCCATTGGAAGGTTCTGCTTAACAGAATTTTTGTTTGGCGGCTTAAATGTATATCACATGCGCCACCATTATTTTGCACAACAACGGGTTATCCCCAGAGGCACTGGTCGATGGTCTTTGCCTTTTATAGCAAATCTTCCACTCGAGATTTGATATCTTCTTCATGCTGTGAGAGCTTCGGGTACTGCGGGCTATATATTGGGATTGACTGCAAGATGTGCTCAATACGATGCCCTGTACAAACAGATTGTCAGCGTGGTGGCGGCTTGTTGTTATCTCGCAAATCCACAAATTCCTTGATTATATCCAGTCTTGGTATTCCTCTGCTCAATGTTCACTAAGAATTTGCTAATAATGACTTAGTTGCAGAGCCAGTAAGGCGAAATGAATGGCCAGGACCACATTTTCCAAAGTGAACTGCTGGGTGGCCTGAGTGAATACTCAGGCTTACCTGTTGGGGATATTGATTTTAGCCCGCTCGTCAAGGTGAGCGTTGTTGAGGAGGCAAAGATATGCTCTTTCCTAGCATTTTCTGGCACACTTGTGTACACAGCGCACAGCTGTGGCCACACGCTTTCCTTCCATCAAGTCACGCATGGTAGACCTAGGACTACATAATGGAGCACGGAGCCAACATACAAATTACGGACGAGGCTGAGAGAGAAAGCATCTCTGACCCCATGTCGCATTGAGCTGACGTAGTGCGTTCTTGCGGCTTGTGAGCAAACTGGAGTCTCAGGGACTGCTCTAGCGAGAGACAGGCTTAGTACACTTTTGCTGCTATCTCCCAGAATTGTAAATGTACCCCCCATCCAGCGTCCAATAC
>NW_020312538.1:0-2386 GCF_002999335.1 Cyclospora cayetanensis | reverse complement strand
GTGAATCACACCATGGCCACTAAAAGGCAGGGCGGTGCGTTCTGCGGAACATATAGCTATGGAATCCATTCGGAGTCTATAAGCAGCGAAGCCAAAGAAGTTCATGCTCCCCGTGGGAATAATTCACCCTACTGCCATTCTGGGTCTTGGCAACACCAACAGATACAATTCTGCGCTGCCACAAGCTCATATCAATTGTCAGAGACTGTTAGCGCTACTTGACACTGGATGTGAAGTGGATATGTCATTTGCAAGAACAGCGCAGAGGTACAATATGTCTGATGACTTGCTAGCGCTGCCCCCAAAACGCAGGCTTGCTGACAGGCGGAAGGACGCAAGCACTGGCAAGGGTATGACACTTGAATCCCACTTAAGCTTGAATTCGGGTCGTGTCATTGTGGTCCGTGACTCTATTTAGAACCAGGGAGCCATGATCCCATGATTGCTAAGTGGGCCACCCCAGAAAAACGTGCGGCTGTAGCCACAGCTGCGTCCTGTGAAGGTTAGTGTGCCGGGAAAGCCTAGAAAGATGTAGCTCCTGATCTCCTTAACTACGCGTATTGCAGCAGGGGTAAGTGGAACAAATTTGGTGCATTCGCAAGGTAAGCTAAAGTCTTCATGCGGGTGGCTCAGCACAGTAATAAAATACGCTTCTGAGCATGCATCCATTCTTGCCCGCTGTGCAACTGAATTCTTGCCAAATAATTCGGTGGGTAATTAGCCTATAAAACAGCAGGAGTATGCAAATATAAAGGAGGGTCTAGTGGGTACAAAATAAAGGTGAGCTGCCAGTGGGCTGGTCACAGGCTCCTCGTTCAGCGCACTGGAGAGCTGATACTTGGGTAAATCCCAAGGATTGTTTCGTGATAGCGGAATCCCCCAGAGCATCAAGAAGATAATGATCCGCATGAAGAATATTCGTTGGAAAAGGCAGGCGCAGAAATCAACTCGCGCCTTTAGAGCGTAATTAGGTGGTGATTACAGAAAAGGATGAAAATGGGCATCTGTGTAGCTTTTTGTTCCCTGAACAAGTTCACATAGAAAAAAGCTTTCGGTACATCATGTTGGCGAATTGCTTGGCATCTACAAGGGCCAACAGTCTACACTGCATTCGAGAACTCCAATGCCTTTTCAGTAATCACCCTTCATCCTGATCACAGGCACAACCCGCAGTTTTACAGGAGCCCTCGCAGCCTTGAGTACACCCGTGCGCCGCCTGGACTTGTTAAAGCCTCAGCTAAACTGCAGTGTCAACTTAATTGTAAGCTTTGCTGAGCCCATAAAAAATCGTGGAGGGCTGTCTGAATGGACGGTATTCAGGGGCTTTAGTCAAAACGTTCAAGAGCATGTACAGCACTTACGGCGTGCCCTACGGCTGTAACGGGACAGGAAGTGGCATGTGAAGGTATGCAAGTGTTTGCATTTTGCTTAGCACAATTGCGTTTTGCGAACTCGTGCTCTGTCTGCAAGAATTAAGCCAGATCCAGCACAAATGAAGCAAAAAGGCGTTGCCTTTAATATTACGCACCTACCCAAACTTTGCTGAGCTCATGGGGCAAACACCTTCCTGACGAAACTTCACTTCTGGAGCTGCTCGGAACGCCGCCCTTTTGGTAGATCTAAGCACGAAAGCGCAGCCTTTGACCCCAGACAGAGGCGGTTGATGCCACAGCAAGGACGCTTATAGGTCGCCTTTTAGCTTCACCGTGACTCGCACTACGCCGTTGCGAGCGTCACTGCTTCCTAACAGCGGATGTAAGTGACTTATCGATGGATGCTGTTCTCTATCAACAAGCTTCTCGTTCTTTAAAGCATGGGTATGTTTTATGTTTCCCTCACCGTTCAATAGAAACTGAGCAGGGCATTTCATTACGAGAAAAGGCGCTGTATGCCGCGTGGTGGTGGCGTGAAGAAATGTAGGCACTCTATACATGGCATCATCTTACTGTCCAGACCGACGATCAGTCTTCAAGACACCGACAACAAGCGTTGAGGATTGCGATGATCCTGAAGTTGTTCGCTGGCTTGCCTGTCTCCTGCACGAAGACTTTGCGGTAAAGGAATGGCATCCACAACGTAGTCGCCAATAAGCTCTTGTGACGGTACAGCGCTTTACCATTGTGAATCACACGCGCTTTTGCCTGTGGTGGTTCGTGCATTCTATCGAATTCGCTTGAATGCCAAGCTTTTGATACACACGCACCCATGAATCCGCTGCTGCCAAAATCCACAATAGCAGTAGGGTGAAGTACTACCACGTGGAGATGAACTCCTGTGGACTACACAAAGAGGACAATCCGCTGTTTCCAGAACCCAACTTCATTCCACAGTTCTATTTTCCGCCAATCGCATTATAATCATCTTTAGTGGCCATGGTGTGATTCAT
>NW_020312537.1:0-2411 GCF_002999335.1 Cyclospora cayetanensis | reverse complement strand
TCAGAACAGCAAGCTTGTAAGAAAATCCAAAGAACTTGAGTAAGGGAACCGATCAGAGCAGAAGCAAGCTGCCTGGCGAGCACGGAGGGAAACGGAAAGCCACCGCACGGAGAGTGCGGCGCCGGAAAATGTCCACAGTAGGCGTGGATGCATTGGGAAACCACCCCGAGGACTCTCAGCTATTTACACTTGGCATCTAGCATACACGCACACGATATTGAGTCATTTCCTATCAAGCTAGTAGCACTCTACAATAGAAAAGATATACCGACTGACAACACAATAATTTGATTCTTTACCAATTTATACTTGAATATAACGAGTGTAGTGAAGTATTGAAGCGCTGCTTAATCCGCCACGTGTTCCAATATCCCGTTTAAAACACAAGACATTGTGCTCCTTAGCTATCCGTCAAGAACGGGTACCCCCAGAGTGGTGGAAAAGTTCCCACACGGGGTCAGCCCCCAAGCAAGCGTAAAATGCAAAAAAACTGTGAGGCTGAGGAAGGCAATGTGCTCATCATCCCGTTGAGACAGCTTCAAGAACAAGAAGGCACGCACACTATTTAACGACGAACCAAAGTCCAAGCCAACATGATCGCGATGACGCAATTGCTCTCTGCCGTCGAAGCGCTGAAATGTGTGAGCTTGCTACTGCGAGAAAAAAGGGAAAAGGCGACATGTGTACAGGTTGTCGGAACGCCCCCTAGTTGAGCAGCATGCCTCATAGAGCAGTGTCTGTACGCATATACAGCTGGCGGATGCAGCATAGTCGATTCAAAACCCTAAAAGAGTGATAAGGCAGAATGCAGGGACGAGATGGTTGTGGGTGCCTGCGCAAGAATATTTGCAGACAACGCCTCATGAATGGTATTTGAAGCTTTTAACAGTATCCATATACGAAAGTAAATAACGTGAGCAGAGCATGTGCTGGGAACGAACCTTGGGCAAAATGCTAAAGGAAACCTTTTATGGTGGCTTTGTTGATCGAGCAGAGCCAAAAGCACTTTGAGCTGGCAAAAAAAGCTGGTAATTGCTTTTCTATCAGCCACGGAGGCTGGATCTCCACCCTATTTTGCACGAAACTCCGTCTTCTTTGTCTGCAGCGCTCAACAACCCTGGATTCGAGCACCCTTCCGCTTCCACACGGGTTAGCTGCCTGCACGGCAAGCTGCCTGCGCGGCAAAGAATAATATGGTGATATTTGAACTTTAGAAAAATGATTCTATTGATAGCTCGTTGATACCTCTAACCTTCAAGGAAACCAATGGAGTATTTTTAAAAATATGTATTCAAGAACATTGACGTGTGGGAAGATGGCAAATGTACCTAGCCGCCTGGCCGCTAACCTCTTCCTCTAGTCACTTTGTGTTGCACCACGTAAAGCGTGACAATTTACTAAAACTAATGCACTAGGCCTGAAAAACGCGGCAGGCCACCGCTTGTCATAATTCCATGGTTCTCTCTTGGGCTGTTCGCATACATTCGCGTGCACTAGCCACTCAATTCCTCCGCTGCCACAGGTGGTGGCAGACCTTGCAACATTAGTTTCAGTACCAGATCACGAAAAACCCCTTTGGTAGCGTAGGAACTCAGAAAAGCAACGGGGAAACAAGGATATTGTTGCTGGTAGCTCTAAGCCCTAAGCACATTCACGAATTCCCCCTTCATATTGTGTGGTTTTCTTTCTACACCTGAATGCTCAGTCATCTCTTCCAATTAAGAACAGTCCACAGAACCACCAAAATGGTATGCTTGCTCGGAACCGTCTTCCTGATCCATTGCTGAGGCCTATCACGAGCACTCCGCCTTGCCTTGAGAAAATACCAGCTCAACCCGCCTCACAATAGACAAAATAAGATTTTTCAAGACAAATGGGAGCTGTTTCCTCAGAAAACTTCCTGCCACACTCAGGGTACAACTGAGGCCACATGCGTCCCATCCGTCGAGTTGCTCAGGGCACAACTAGGGGTACACCATGGAACACAGGTCCAACACTGAAACTGTGGAACATGTTAAATGGACCCGATTCCAAGGTGAAGCGGCAGTCGACTATTGGGCTAGGTTAAGACCTGCGCTTTGGTGTTGCATAGCGAGCCCTGAGCTTTCGGAACGGGAAGTGGATACGCAGATTGTACTTGCGCCGTCTCCTCGAATCAGAAAATCTGCGTGGCATCTATTGCCAAGTAACGCCACCAAATCCTGGTCACTGATTTGGGCTTGAGTAGGCGCCGAATCGACCTGCAATGGATCCCCAACTGAGGCTCTATCATCTGTGGCATCCTTCCCGGCGCCGCACTCTCCGTGCGGTGGCTTTCCGTTTCCCTCCGTGCTCGCCAGGCAGCTTGCTTCTGCTCTGATCGGTTCCCTTACTCAAGTTCTTTGGATTTTCTTACAAGCTTGCTGTTCTGG
>NW_020312536.1:0-2411 GCF_002999335.1 Cyclospora cayetanensis | reverse complement strand
CTACCGGGTATTTGTTTTGCAGATGCAGCTCTCGAAGAAACTTTGGAGTACACGATTTGATGTCCCAGTGTTTTTGGAGCTTCGTGTTCAGCTTATTTAACCGCGTTGTCGCCAGACCGCATGTTTCGTGGCATTGCGGTGCTGATTGGTCTCCATAAAGATGTTGATATCATTGGTACCTCCACATCGATGCATTTTTAGAATTACTTGATATTGGGCTACTTTTGATAAGTTGGTACGTCTTGGAAGCCAGGGCACTCCAACGTGATTTATCCTGCTCTGGTTTAGTCATCTGGAGTGTGATGAATTGTCCTACGCTGGTTCAATAGTGGATCGGCGCTTTAGTGCTATTATGAGTGCCCTCAGAAGTATCCTTCTCATAAATTCAAAAAATTCTGAATGCGTGAAATAGTTCCACTTAGGATGGTATGAAAAGCGCTAATTCTTTGTAAGCGTTTTTGTAGCTATGCAAATATTGATGTAGTCATGTGAAACACTCGCGAGACCCACTTTGACAATCCACATTGTTTTGCGCTTGTAGGCTCCTTTCAAGAATATTTGCTGCACATGCTCACTCTGGTGCGAAGACTCTATGGTCAGCTGGCGCAGTCGTCAGGGACCAGTGACTATGCCAACACATTCCGACGCGAAGGCAGATGGCGACGGTCAAAGGACCGTAATACGTCACACTGAACAGAGAGCTCCTGTACCCTCCGTAAGTCCCGTAGCACATGAGCTCCCCTGCTCTTTAGGTCCGTATAGCAGTGGCTTGAACCAGTTCCTGGAACACCACTGAAGAGGCAGCAGTTTTGATGTTCGTGGGCTGCAAACAAAGAAGATATCCTGTCCACCTAAGCATTGACGTGCCTGTGGATATCTGGAGCTTCATGTTTAATATGATTCATCTTGCGTCAAGCAAATAAATGGTTTCTCGAAATCTAAGGGAGGATATAATATTTGAAGCAAGAACAATCGCCTTATAGCGAACCGCTGAGGGTTAGGCTTGTTACTAGATGAGAACGCCAGCGCCTTCTGCTGCGCGGTTGAAAGAGAAGCTGCACAGCTAGTTACGAACAACTTGGTCAGTAGTTATTTTTGCGCACTTCGAACGAGGAGGCGACGGATGATGCAGTCATGCGAATCGCCCCCAAAATATGGTTACTACCAGCACAGCCAATAGCTCCGTTCCTCACCTACGAAGAGCTGTACCACCACTAGCATAGATTTTGCCATGCATATTTACAAACAGAAAAGTACTGCAATAGTAAATGCTCTCTGCTTGACTGAGCAACAATCCGCAAAAACGTAGCACTTCGGCAGTATGCTTTTTCCCCACTTCGCGCTCGTGGACCTTCGCGCTATAGGAACGGTCTTTCAAGAGTTGTTGATTTTCGCGATTATACACCTTTGGCAGTTAGCCATAGCAGGGGAAACAGCTTCTCAAACTCACCGAGACACGCGAGCCTACAGTATTATTCCATTTTATCTGCAAACCACCAGCCCAGTCAGAGGGGCTGCCTTCATGAAGCTCACACCGCTCTTGCACAATCTACCATGGTAGCCTGTAACTTTTGTCTCGGTGTTGACGACTAAGGCCTTTAAACTCCCAAACAAGGAGTTTGAGCCTCAGCTGCATTATTGACCGTCCATCATGGACGTGGTGTCTAGGGTACATGGTTAAGCAGCTAATTTTTGTTATCTCGCTGCGTCCTGAATTTCCATGAGTATTAAACACCACTGGACAACACAGAGATATGGATTATGCTGGGCGGTTCGATGGATGTTATTCAGAACACAAAAGCTGCTTGCATTACTCAAGGCACTCAATCATCAGATGTTTTAGGAGCTCCGGTACACAGCTTTCCTCAATAGAATGGAAATAGCGTACCACAATGGAGCTTTTGCTGCAGCACGTAGGGGTGGGATACTCTTCAAGATAAGTTGCATCAGTGAGCTACCCCCACTGAGGTGTGTCACGAGCACACTATACGACGAAGTGAGTTTCTTTTTTTTTCAGTAAGCTCCTGTTCGGGTCGGGGACCGTGAGTTCAGAAATCTGGCGTTTGTCTTTGGCTAAAATGCATCGTAAAGATTTCTCCGAATTCAGCACAACGGCTGCGTTAGAAATACAAGCCCACTGATGCGTACAGAGAGATCTTGGCGTTGTCTAGTATCAATAGGAACCCTAGAGACCGCCAGAATCCATCAACACTGGATGACGTCACGACTCAGCCCTCTTATGAACTTGTATACCCAGCTGAGAGCCAACAGTTGAAATTCAACCCATGACATCCCTTCAAATATTCTTTCCCCACAGGATCGCTGCTGAGTTTGACATACATTACAAGAAAAAGTGGGGCGCTGTTGAACCCACCAGCAAGACAGCGAACAAACAAAAACACACGCTCTAC